>NC_069501.1:423884204-423906704 GCF_027579735.1 Bombina bombina | reverse complement strand
TATAACGATGATATGTGTGTATGTTGGGACTAAAAATGTTACATTCTCCAAAAAGAAACAAAGATTCCTACCAGCCCATGGTTAAATTTGCAAATGAGGGGGCACATTTTGCCCCCATTGCAGTTCCACGTACCTGGAGATAATAGGAGTCTTGAAATGTAAAATAATTATGAGTCAAAAGAAACTCAGTAACCTTGACTAGATAATCAATGAAAATGGGAGTATAATTAGTGTTGTTCTCTAAAAAAATATTTGATCGCTCTTAAACCCACACAATGTGGGATAGAGGAATAAAGGGAAACCACGTCTATCGTAAGCCAGTGGTTATTAGGCTCATACTGAAAATTCTCAAACTTTTGTAAGACTTGTTTCGTGTCTCTTAAATAACTGGGGAGTGTCAAAACTAAAGGCTGTAAGATGCAGTCCAGCCATTCTGACAACTTCTCACATAATGAGCCTATTCCAGACACTATTGGTCGGCCCCTTTACATCTTCCAAGGACTTGTGTACCTTTGGGAGTACATGGAAGATGGGAACAACGGGTTGTTGAACAAAAAGGAATTTAAAGGTTTCCTGATCTAAATGACCAGCCGTGAGACCTTTATCAAGGAGTGTCTTAAGCTGTGTTATATATATACAATATAAAAAGCGCACTCCAATAGGAATCTGTTTTCAATCCCATCACTTTATTTGTGAATGTTTTTGGACCAAACGGCCCGTTCTCAGACAAAAAATGTGTAACAATAAAAAAACTTACCCTTCACAAATCTTATAAGCAGTGCAATAAACGCCGGTCTCCACGTTTTCCCGGGTTGACATGCCCCTAAATGTGATGTCATCATCCCGGGCAACGTGGGCCGGTCGAATCTAAAATATAACAACATTATAAACATAATAAATGACCTAACAGAGTATCCACAACATTATATAAATGATATATAAAAATGATAAACGAGCAAAGTGAGACAAGCCACCTCTATAATGCATAAGCCGTGCCCATAGTACTTGTATTGTGCCTCGAAGGTTGCATAGCAACCAAACAAAACAAAAGTGGAGGAGCATGATTGGCTTATTGTCATCCAATCATGAATAGTAGTGGCTTATGCAGTCCTAAAGCAATCAAATAGCAGCAGAGCGTCTACAATATTAATAAGACAGTATCCACAACATTAAACAAATTATATATAAGATAAACCCACAAAATGAGAGATAAGAGACAAAGCACCTATATAGTGCATAAGCCGTATCCATAGTACTTATGTTGCGCCATGTAGGTTGCCATAGCAGCCAAACAAAACAAAAATGGGGGTGCGTGATTGGCTCATGTCATTTAATCAGGAATAGGAATCATATAGCAATCAAATAGCAGCAGAGAATCTAAAAAATAAATATAACAGTAACGATCTCAATAAGACAGTGCATTAATACAGTGGTACATAAAAAAGCATAAGAGATATCTTCAATACATGATGCAATATGGCAGTTCATGATGAAAAAAGTACAATTCCTAAACTGTTGACATAACAAAGTGGTATACGGCAGCTGGGAAAACCATAGCTGGCACAACAGTGTAATCTCACAAGGAGCTAATCGTCAGGAGTGCTCACAGTGAATAATGCGGTGTCGAGCAAAGTTACTGGGAGATCTCATGTTGATTAGACATCTCTTTAGGAGTTGTTATAGCAACCAAAAAAAACCAAATGGCTAAGAAGAGGCAGCTATATGGGCCAAAAAATGATCACGGGAACATCAACAATAGAGCTCACAGTAAAAGTAAATTATATGCTGCATAATGAACAAAATAAAACTAACAAAATCAAACTAACACAATCAAGTCCTAACAGTAACAAAGTATAGAACATCATTCATACATAATGGGAAAACAAAATAGGAAAATAACAAAACAAAAATCTATCTGACATTGCTCTCACATACTCCATTCATATATAAGAGGCTGTATAAAGGCGATGGAAAGATTCAGTCTACTCTATTTCGGAAAGAAACAGATGGAAAATGCTTTGTTACATTACACCAGTTGTCATCCCCCAGCACTTAAAAAGGCACTCCCTAAGTTCCAGCTACAGAGAGTCCTAAGAAACAACACAGAAAAGTTTAAAAGAGATACCCAGCTGTCTGAGATGGAGGGCCGCTTCCAAGAACAGAGTTACCCTATTAAACTACTGAAAGAACAACGTAGGGCACTTTTGGAATCCTCAATGACCAAAAGAGAGAAAGATGACAACAAAATGACATTTGTCACAACCTACACTGGAGATAAGAGGGAAATAGCATCTTCACTTAGAAAACACTGAGAAATCATCAGTACTGATCATTCTTTGTCTTTGCTAAATATGTCACCTCCACGTATAGGTTACAAGAGGGCTAGATCTCTCAGAGATATTCTGGTCATGTCAGGGTTTTTCCCTGTTGTGTTTGCCATGTTCTGCTGGCAGCCATTTTACTCACCTCTCTTCCTGACTATGGTGCATTGTGGGGGATGCTGCTCACTTCCTGCACTTCCTTTTATGGCCAGACTGGTATGCATCATCCATGTGAGACAGAATGCAGTCTCAAAATTGTGATGTCATCACTTATTATTTAAAGGGCCTCTGTTCAGTATGCTTTGCCTTTGCGTTGTCTCAGACCTGTTTGTGAGAGTTCCTGTGTATTACCTGGCTGCCTGACGTCCTTCCTGGTTCCTGATCCCTGGCTTGTTCCTGACTCTGCTGTTTTCCTTGTTCCTGATTCCGGCTCTGGTTTTGACTCCTGGCTTGTTATTTGACTTGTGGACTTTTTATAATTTTTTGCTATTAATAAAGGTGTGATTATTTTTTCACTTCTCGTCTCAGTCTGATTCCTGGCACCCTGACATTACGCAAAGGCCATGAATCCTGATGGTGCTAATATTCCACCTTTACCTGCCATCATTTCCAGGATAGATGAACAGGATCACTGCTTGGATCAATTTGCACTAGCCCTGCAAACCCTGCTGACTCGCACTGCACATTTGGACCAAAGTGTTCCGCAAGTTATGGCTGCTCCTGTTTCCGCTGCTGTACCTATGCCTACCAGGAGCATGTCCGGTTCTGCACCTCTACCTCAGCGATATGGAGGCAATCCTATACAGTGCAGAGGGTTTTTTAACCAAGTGGGCATTTACTTTGAGATGTTACCTCAGGTGTTTCCCTCTGACAGAGCTAAGGTGGGATTTCTCATCTCGTTACTCTCTGACACAGCTCTTGCCTGGGCTAATCCCTTGTGGGAGACTAATAAACCTGCAATTTCAAATTACCCTGAATTTGTGGTCTCCTTTCGAAGGGTATTTAATGTTCCGGCTCGCTCCTCCTCTGCTGCTAAACGACTCATGTCCATTCAGCAAGGTACAAGATCTGTTGCTCAGTATGCTATTGAGTTCCATACGCTTGCCGCAGAGGTAGGCTGGAACAATGAAGCCCTTGTTGTCGCCTTCTTTCATGGGCTCTCTGATGCAATTAAAGACAAAGTTGCTGCCAGAGATTTACCAGTGGATCTCGAGGCATTGGTGTCTTTTTTGATCCTTATTGACATCAGACTCAGAGAGAGACCCTCTTTCAAGGAGCGCTTGCGGAAGCCTACTGTTCCGTTGTCTCCTACGTGTTCGTTCCCACCCATGCCTCCTTCTCCTCCCATGCCTCCTGGTCCTGAATCACCAGGTACTGCTTAGCTGATGCAGCTGGGATTCACGCGTCTCTCCGCGGCGGAGAGGGCCTTTAGGAGGAGGGAGGGGCTCTGCCTCTATTGTGGGTTACAGGGTCACCTTTTGAAGTCTTGTCCTACACGGCCAGGAAACGCTCACACCTAAGGTCCTGTCTGGGGCAGACCTTGGGTGGTTTATCCTCGTCCCCAGAACCACTTAAGGAGAAACCTTTGGTCACGATTGTCCTTTCCTGGGTGGACTGGGTGGACTGAGTGGACTCCATAGTCACTCAGGCTCTTGTTGACTTCGGTGCTGTGGGATATTTCATTGACAGTGCTTTTGTATTAAAGCACTCCATTCCTTTTTGCCTCAGTCTGTACCGCTTGCTATTGAGGCCATTGATGGCAGGCCCCTTTAGCCCGCACTTGTTACTCACAAAACTGCTCCGTTGTCCATGGCTGTTGGGGCTCTCCATTTTGAAACCCTCCAGTTCCAGGTGATAAACTCTCTGCATTTTCCGGTTGTTCTGGGTTAACCCTGGCTCCAAAAGCACAATCCCAGTCTTGACTGGCGCAGATCCAAGATTTTGTTGTGGTCCCCGCAATGTATTTCCACTTGTCTTCGGAAACCAGTTAAAGTCTTTTGCACTTCTTTGGTATCTCAATTGCCAGAAGAGTACCAAGAATTCCTAGACGTGTTTAACAAGGTGCGTGCCGGTACGTTGCCTCCTCACCGGTCTTACGATTGTGCCATAGACCTGCAACCCGGAGCCATTCCTCCTCGGAGCCGGATGTACCCTCTGTCTGTTGTAGAGAATTGTGCTATGGAGGAGTATGTTGCAGATGCTCTGTCACGGGGAATCATCCGCAAATCCTGCTCTCCTGCAGAGGCTGGCTTCTTCTTTTTGAAGAAAAAGGGTGGCGAGTTAAGACCATGTATCGATTATAGGGGTCTTAATCATCTTACCATTAAGAATGCTTACCCTATTCCGCTTATTACTGAACTCTTTGACCGCCTCAAGGGAGCTACAGTCTTTACTAAACTTGATTTGAGAGGAGCATACAATCTCGTTAGGATTAAGGAGGGCCACAAATGGAAAACAGCATGAGCGGGCATTATGAGTATCTTGTAATGCCCTTTGGCCTATGTAATGCTCCTGCTGTTTTTCAGGAATTTATCAATGATGTCCTACAAGATATGTTGCAACAGTGTGTTGTGGTGTACTTAGACAACATCCTCATACACTCACCCACACTTGAGGCTCATCGTTCTGATGTTACACGGGTTCTTCAGAGACTACGTGAGAATGGCCTGTTTTGTAAACTCGAGAAATATGAGTTCCTATCAGACTCAAGTAACCTTCCTAGGTTATGTTATCTCCGTTGCAGGGTTCTCCATGGATCCTGACAAGTTATCTGCAGTTCTGCAGTGGCCTCGCCCAGTTGGTCTTCAGTCTATTCAACGTTTTTTGGGGTTCGCCAATTACTATAAAAAGTTTATTAAAAACCTTTCTTCCTTGGTCAAACCTATCACAGACATGACCCGTAAAGAGAATGATCCACTCCATTGGTCACCTACTGCCATTAAGGCCTTTGATAGTCTTAAGACTGCCTTTTCTGCCGCTCCAGTTCTGGCTCATCCTAACCCTGTACTGCCTTTCGTTCTTGGGGTCGATGCATCTGAGACTGGAGTGGGTGCCCTCTTGTCTCAACGTCCAACGCCTGATGGTTCCTTGCATCCGTGTGCATGCCAGTGCTCATTCTAACTAACCACAAGAATTTAACTTATCTATCTGAAGCAAAACGTTTGTCGTCCCGTCAGGCCAGATGGGCGCTATTTTTGTCTCGGTTTAATTATGTTGTCTCCTACCTGCCTGGTAGTAAGAATGTTAGGGCTGATGCCCTCTCTCGTCAATTTTCGCCTCTGTCCAAGGAGGAGTCTGTACCTACTCCTGTTATAACTCCTGACCATATTTTGGCTACCATACGTACTAATTTGACTTCTCCCTTGAGGGAGGAGATCCTGGCTGCACAAACCAATGCACCTCCTGAGAAACCTAGTGGTAAGTGTTTTGCTCCTGAGAATCTTCGAACTAAACCTTTGCACACTTACCACTATCCTAAAGCCGCAGGTCACCCAGGCAAGAACCAAATGATTTGATCTGTCACTCGACATCTCTGGTGGCCAGGTCTTGATGTTCTGATGTTGTTGCGTATGTTGCCTCCTGCTCAGTTTGTGCACAGAATAAGATGACTCGACGTCTTCCTGTGGGTCTTCTTCAACCTATTGCTAATGGTGAGCGTCCTTGGACACATCTTTCCATGGACTTCATTGTTGAGCTCCCTATTTCTAATGACAATACTGTTATCCTTATGGTGGTTGACCGTTTTTCTAAAATGTCACATTGCATTCCCTTGATGAAGCTGCCTACCGCTCAGGGAGGTCTTTCGTTTACATGGGTTACCCAAGGAGATAGTGTCGGACCGGGGTAGCTAGTTTGTCTCCAGATTTTGGCATTCCTTTTGTGCTCAAATGGGGATTCAGCTTTCCTTCTCCTCGGCATATCACCCTCAATCCAATGGGGCTGCGGAACGGTCTAATCAAGCTCTGGAACAGTTCCTCCATTGCTATGTCTCAGATCACCACAATAATTGGTCTGAACTGTTACCTTAGGCAGAGTTTGCTTGTAATAGTGCTATTTATGCTTCCTCCAAGTTATCCCCGTTCATGGCGAATAATGGGTTTCAACCATCCTTGTTGCCCAATTCATTCATGTCTCAGGGTATTTTGGCTTTGGAGGAGCATCTCCGGCAACTCCGTTCCACATGGGTGCAGATTTAGGATTGCCTTCATCGTTCTATGCAGCTCCAAAAGTTCCAGGCTGATCGTAGGCGTCTACCCGCACCTTCCTACCAGGTTGGTGAGAGAGTTTGGCTGTCCTCCTGCAACTTTAATCTGTGTCTGCCTTCCAATAAATTAGCTCCCCGTTATGTTGGTCCTTTTCGAATACTCCGACTGGTTAATCCTGTGGCCTACGCTCTTGACCTTCCTCCTGCTATGCGCATCTCCAATGTTTTTCATGTCTCCCTCTTGAAACCATTGGTTTGTAATCGGTTTACCTCTGTGTTGCCTCGTCCCCATCCTATCTTTGTTGACAACCATGAGGAGTATGAGGTCAGCAGCATTATTGACTCTTGTATGTCCAGGGGCCGTGTACAGTATTTGGTTCACTGGAGGGGCTACGGTCCGGAGGAGTGTTCTTGGGTTCCCTCCTCTGATGTTCATGCTCCCGCCCTCCTCCGTGCCTTCCATGCCCATTTCCCCAATAAGCCTTTTGTCCTCCCGCAGGGGAGGGGTCGTTGAGGGGAGGGTACTATCAGGGTTTTTCCCTGTTGTGTTTGCCATGTGCTGCTGGCAGCCATTTTACTCACCTCTCTTCCTGACTATGCTGCATTGTGGGGGATGCTGCTCACTTCCTGCACTTCCTTTTATGGCCAGACTGGTGTGCATCATCCATGTGAGACAGGATGCAGTCTCAGAATTGTGATGTCATCCCTTATTATTTAAAGGGCCTCTGTTCAGTATGCTTTGCCTTTGCATTGTCTCAGACCTGTTTGTGAGAGTTCCTGTGTATTACCAGGTTGCCTGACATCCTTCCTGGTTCCTGATCCCTGGCTTGTTCCTGACTCTGCTGTTTTCCTTGTTCCTGATTCCGGCTCGTCTGACTATTCGCTTTGGCTCCGGACTCGGCTCGTTTGACTACCAGCTCTGGTTTTGACTCCTGGCTTGTTATTTGACTTGTGGACTTTTTATTATTTTCTGCTATTAATAAAGGTGTGATTATTTTTGCACTTCTCGTCTCAGTCTGAATTCTGGCACCCTGACAGGTCAAAACTGACACTCAACACTGTTATAAAAATTCTACCCGGCTTGACACCAAAAAAATGGGTGTTTACACCTGTCTGGGCTGTACGACCTGTGGAAGCCTAATTACTGGATCTTTCTTCTCACATCCATATAGGAGGAAGAGCTATAAGCATAAATACTGACTAATGTGTACAACCACATACATTGTATATCTGCTTCATTGCACATGTGGTCTGTTTTACATTGGAAAGACATGTGATGACCTCCGGACACGCTTGGCGAACCATCGGTCCACCATTCGCACAGCCATTAACAAGGGATCCTCAGAACAGCCGGTGGCTCAGCATTTCCAGCAACTTCAACACAGTGTGACAGTTCTCAAATATACGATTAATGATCACGTCCCCCCTCTGAGTAGAGGGGGTGATCGGAACAGATTACTCCTACAAAAGGAGGCGAGATGGACCTACCACCTGGAAACATTAATTCCCAAGGGGTTAAATACCCATTTGGATTGGCAGGCATTCCTGTAAAGTTTTGAACATGTCTTAAGTCTCTAGAGAGCCATTATCTATTCATTTTATTGAGAGCTACTATTTATGCGGTACTAGGGCGTACTTAACAGCATATAGTCTTCTGACAACATTAAGCATAGTCTATATTCTTTTGACAGTATTTAGTAGTACTTATTTATATTATTTGTCTGTTTAAGGTTAATGTGTCTGCCGTATATTGCTGGTCGTGTTGCATTCACTTCCTCCACCTTTCTTTTCAGATATGAGGTTCTTTTACTTCCCCTCGTTGGTTTATTTTTGGCCTTTATTTTTTTGGCCTTTTGTGCTATTCTCCTCTTATATATGGATGGAGTATGTAAGAGCAATGTCAGATATATATATATTTTTCCCCCTATTCCCCCCCCCCCCCTCCATTATGTATGAACGATGTTCTATACTTTGTTACTGTTAGTACTTTGGTAGATTGTGTTAGTTTTATTTTGTTCATTATGCAGCATATAATATAATTTTACTGTGAGCTCTATTGTTGATGTCCCCATGACCATTTTTGGCCCATATAGCTGCCTCTTCTTTAGCCATTTGTTTACTTTGGTTGCTATAACAACTCCTAGAGAGTTATCTAATCAACATGAGATCTCCCAGTAACTTTGCTCGACACCGCATTATTCACTGTGAGCACTCCTGACGATTAGCTCCTTGTGAGATTACACTGTTGTGCTATTGAGTGTGGAAAATGTCATTACAAGGAGTAAAGCACTAGCATTTGAAAAGATTTCTGAGTGTGCACTAAACCAATATGCAAAGTGTGAGTCAGACTTGGCACCTCAGTTTTTACAGTCAGTCGGCAGATCACTTTCTAAAATAGAAAAGGCAGCACCAGCATTAAATTAAAAAAAACTCACTTTATTCTCTTACAGGCAAAACAAGTGTGACATGGAAAGAACGTCTGACGCGTTTCACGCCCGATAGTGGCGCTTCATCAGAGACTACAGGTGTTCCTAAACATGGCCCTCTTATACTGGGACACATTAATTGCATATTTAACCCCTTAATGTGAAACAAACAAACATTAAAAGTATATGTATTTAACATAAAATATGCTACAGTGTACATTATCCAATATACATTAAAATTGAATCAAAATAGAAAGAACAGTTATTGTATTTTATTTTGTTTGCAGAGCTGATTTGGAAAATGACCTTTAATTATGTTGGTATCTGAATAATTAATTATTTCTCATATCCCGTATTCATAAATATCGGGGAATTATATTTAATAAATTTTTATTGAATTTTTATATAGATGTTATTATAAATGTTATGGTATATACAATATGGATCCACAACAGACATGAACTATTTTTGATAGTAAGATATATCTGGATGATTTTTGTAATAAACACAACGACATTTCTTTACATATGGGATCAAAAGGTACTTGTCACATTGCTATATGTTTCCTTCTTTTAGTATCTTTTATATTTAATATAGCTATAGTAAGAATATCCTTATACAAGATGCTACCTTTTTAATAGCTGTTTCATGGCTAATAATTATATGAAGTAGCTTATGTCCCATTCAAGGTTTAGGCCATCAGGAATTCTGGTTTTAAGTTGATAAATCCAGTATAACTCCTTCCTGTCCAAAATGTTGTACCTATTCCCACCTCTGAAAGGGACCTTTGCCACATCAATAATTTTAACCCTAAAATGTTCTTCATTAGTAAAATGAAATAGGTTAAAGTGCCTTGCCACTGTGGAGTCTTTACAATAGTTTTTAATATCATTAGCATGTTCTCTTACCCTCACATTGACCTCCCTCGTCGTTTTTCCTACATATTGGATTTTGCAAAACTTGCATTCCAACAAATACACTGCAAATTTGGTTTTGCAGTTAGCATAAAATGAAATATTGTACTCCTGTCCATCTACTGTAGATCTAAATGTAGTGGCCCTTTCCATAATATCACATGTCAAACATGTTCTTGCTCCGCATTTGAAACAGCCAGATTTCTTTAGCCAATTCTCTCCCCTATTAATAGCATTACTCGTGACCATACTGGGAGCTAGCTTAGTGGCCAAAGTTACAGGCTTTTTGGACACAAATCTGCAGTTAGAAACATAATTTTGCAGAATATTATCACCACTTAATATTGACAAATTCTTCTTCAATATTCCAACTATATCAGAAAATTGATTGGTGTATTCTGTTGTAAAAACAATGCTGTTATCGAACTGCAGAGAAGAGTCTTTACTTCCCATGGTTAAAGTCCTCATTTTCAACAATCCTACATCATGTTTTGTCTTTTCCAATTTTATTGGATCATAGCCTCTGGCGGTCAATCTCTCAGTGAGTTCATCCGCCTGCTGGGAATATATTTGATCATCATTAGTATTCCTTCGTAACCTGATGTATTGTCCCCTTGGGATTGCTTTAATTAGATGGGGGGGATGGCACGAACTCGCATGTAGAATGGTGTTACCAGCTGTTGGTTTGCGAAAAGTTTTAGATACTACCATTCCGGTCTCTGCCACCCCCTCCAACTTTATATCCAAAAAGTCAATACATCGGCTGCTATAACTTCCCACAAACCTTAGGCTCAACTCATTATTGTCAAGGAAGTTTATAACATTCTGAAATTTGTTACCATCCCAGGGCTCATCAATGATCAAAATCAGGTCATCAATGAACCTTTTATAGTGGCGTATATTACCAGTGAACGTTACATTTTCACTATTATACAGGTATTTGGCTTCCCAATACCCTACATATAGATTGGCAAAGCAGGGGGCAAATTTTGCCCCCATTGCCGTACCACAACGCTGCAGGTAAAACTTGCCATCAAATGTCAAAAAATTATGGGTAAGTACAAACTCCAAAATTGCACAAATGTAAACCTTAATTTCTTCTTCATATGCTGTATATTTATCCAAAAAGTATCTTACTGCCAAAATCCCTATATTATGTGGGATTGCTGTGTAAAGGGATACAATGTCGACGACTACCCAACAGTAGTTTTTGCCCCATCTAATACTTTTAAGACCTTCCAACAAATGAGATGAGTCTCTTAGATAACTAAACAACTTTTTCACTATCGGCTGTAGTATTGAGTCCAGCCACTCAGAAAGGGGTTCAAGCAAGGACCCAATACCCGATACTATCGGTCTTCCTGGTGGCCGTATTGGATTTTTATGCAATTTGGGCAGATAGTGAAAAAGTGGTGTAATAGGGAATTCAGGTACAAGTACTTCCACATCTTCACTTTTAAACACCCCTAGAAAGATACCATCATCCAACAATGATAATAATTCTCGTTTGAAAATAACAGTTGGATTTCCACTTAAAGGGGTGTAAGTACAAGGGTCATTTAATTGGCGCTGGGCTTCATCCAAGTAATCAATCTTATTCAGAATTACAATATTACCTCCCTTGTCGGAGTTTCTGATGACAACACTTTGATTCTCTTTGAGGGAGTCCAGCGCCAACTTTTCTGCCCTAGATAAATTGTTTTTGACCTTCTTTTTTGACCGAGATAGACTCAGAATCTCACGTTCCACTGTCTTTTGGAACAGATTTACTGCACCTCCCCTGAACTGTATGGGGTAAAAATCAGACCCATATTTTTTTGGTCCTTTAGGGGCAGTTTCCTCAGACAATACATCATGGGAGCTCTGTAGGTCTATCATGGTACTTAACATACACGCATCCTGAAAGGATACTTCCTCCTCTAATTGTGTCTGGGTGTTAACCTGTGTCTCAATATTGGAAGTGTTATCATGTTGTAAAGCAAAAAATCTCTTTAGCGTCAGCTTGCGAACAAACCTGTTGACATCTATTAATGTGTTAAATGGCGAAAAATCTCTTGTGGGTGCAAAACCTAAACCCCTACTAAGTACATTAATTTGATCCTGATTCAACACACAAGAAGAGAGATTAATAACACTTAAGTCCAATAGTCCCAATTTTTGTCTCCTTATTTCTGACCCGTTTAAAGGGACCTTGGGACCTCTCTTGGACTCTTTCTTGCTACTCCTCTTCTGTTCTCTGGGCTCTTTTGACCTCGTGGATGGGCCCTCATTTTCAGTATCATCAGCACTGGTAGCCTGTAGGGAATAAGCAGAAACAGAGGAGGAAGAAGAGGGAGGAGAAGAAGAGGGGGAGGGGGAAGAAGAAGACTCTGCTGATTCAATTTGCTCCTGCTCAGATGACTCAGCTTCAGTTGATGAAAAAAACACTTTTTAGATGTTTTATTCTTCAAAATGGGTTTTGGATTTTGCTTATCTTCTTTGATATTCTTTTTATTGTTCCACCTCCTTCCTTTACCATAATTGGCCTTCCAGGTATTCTTTTGGTTAAATGGCCATTGATATACTCGATTTGTTTCATAATCAAGTCTGTCTCTATTTAATTTCTCTCCCTTGCGTTCAGCAAGAATGGCATCTAATTTGTCAACATGTTCCTTCATTGTTTTTTTCTGTTCTAAGAAATCTTCATGTTGTTCAAATTTCTTTAATTCCTTCTCAATTTCTACCATCCTTTCTTTGAGATTTAGCCTTTTTTGCACCTTACATTTAATGAGTATATTTAACAATTTTATAGAGCATTCTGTAAGTGCATCATTCCACTCCTGTATAATCTCAGGGTTTTCAACCTCAAAGGTTGGAAATTTATTCAACCTTAACCCCCGTGGAATTCTAGATAATTCTACATAGTGCTCAAAAGCTTCAATGTCCCAGGTTAGTCGCAAGTCTGCCACCAATAGTTTCTCCAAGGCTTTAAATTGGGACTCCATGCATGGGCTAAAGCCTTCACATCTGTCTGCTGCAAACACACGTTTAAAAAGTTCTTTCCTTGATTCAGCATTATATAATGAACTGGATAAAACTGTATTATCAAGATCCATGTAAGCACTTGTGCCTATCTGCATATACGAAAAAAATGCACTTTGGTTGCTATAACAACTCCTAGAGAGTTATCTAATCAACATGAGATCTCCCAGTAACTTTGCTCGACACCGCATTATTCACTGTGAGCACTCCTGACGATTAGCTCCTTGTGAGATTACACTGTTGTGCTATTGAGTGTGGAAAATGTCATTACAAGGAGTAAAGCACTAGCATTTGAAAAGATTTCTGAGTGTGCACTAAACCAATATGCAAAGTGTGAGTCAGACTTGGCACCTCAGTTTTTACAGTCAGTCGGCAGATCACTTTCATTTGCAGAGGAGGTAGGACTTACTTAGTAAATGATTATACTACACAGCCTACCACTGGGAACAGTCTTGACAAAGGTCCCTGCGAGGACCGAAACGTTGACTGAATTTATGAAATAAAGATTATGTTATTTAAGACCTGTGAGCGCCTCTTCTCTACCAAAGTTTCTACCTATCTACCATAGAGTGCACCCAGGCATATCTACGTACAGTGAGTGCTTGGATCCACAAACTAGGATATATATATATATATGTGTGTGTGAGAAGGGTGGTATCAAGGCGCACTATTCATGTGAAAGATTATATATGACAGAGGACCAATAGTTTGGCTAAATCACACGTATCTATATAGATCTAAGATCTTAACAGATGAAATCAGGAAAAACAAATAAAGTAAATAGTACACACCAATGTCCTATGTGGGTTAAATTGATTATATACTCTTTCAAGATGTTTTTTCCTTTCAAGGTGTGTTCTTTTTCTCAAGTCCACAAAGATAATAAATTAGTTCATAAAACAGACAGTCCAATTGTGAATCAAATGCAGAAACAGGTCACCATGTATTAAACGTAGGATCTATTCATGAGATATCCACACATACATAAAAATGCCCACTTACTAAAAGCAACCTCAATCGTATGAGGTAAGTATTGCGTCCCTTTAAGGAAGTCTGTCCCGTATGTAGCAATTCAGGTATCCACTTCAATTGCCGGATCTGTTTCGTGTACTCCTAAGCGGCTCCTTGTCTCCCCCGGGTACAGCGCCGTGTGTTTGTACAGTGCGCTCTGTCAGTCCATAAAGCCCCACTGCCTCATTCAGTATAACCCACTCAGTCGCTCTCCCTCACACAGTAGAACCGCGCTCTGTGTTTCCCTCTCTTTTTGTCTGTCAGTTTCTCTGTGCACCCCCTGTTGTGTTTGTGTCAGTGGCTGCCACTGACACAAACACAACAGGGGGTGCACAGAGAAACATTTCTTGTATTTACTGGATATAGGACAAAGTTAGGTGGGGACCTTACTACTGTCCATATTCCAAGTATCAGGCAGCCAGTTCATATATTTTACATCTAGATTATTTGTCTTGGGGTTACACACTTAGCGCTGATTTGTTTTGTCCTCTTTTTACCTATATATATATTTATATATATATATACACATACATATACACAAAGAAAAAAGTGGAAACCATATAAAGCGCTATATGGAGATACACAGGAATAACACAAATAGCCTATAGTAAGCAATATACAATAATGCTCTACCGTGATAATAAACAATAATAATAATAATAATAATAATAAAATAAAAATAAAAAATACAAAATAGGCAGCTCCAAAGTTATCATATAAAATGTTCGTAGTAGAGTAAAAAGCACAGTTTCTGGTAAAACGTGTCCAAATTCTCCCACCAAGGTGATATACTCACAGTGTTCCACCTCAATCCCTATGAGGTAAGTATCGTGCGTGAGTCAGATGGGCGTCTTTGAACGTCTCCTTCATTCGGTATGTGGCTTGTAAGTGCGTCCTCTTTCATTCCCTCGAATGCACCGTACCTCAAAGATTCATAAGGGCAAGAGAACACACAACATCCGATGATAGTTTATATACAAGAATAAAACGTGTGTAAGTAATATAAAAATGGACACTTACATTTAAAACCCCAATGTAATGAGGTAACATAAAAGCCTTCAAAGGTATACAAATACGGTCCTCAAACTGCAATCCCGTGTTCGCACCTCGTTACAGCGTGAGAGTTTAACTGAAAGAATAAAAGCTCGGCAATGTACTGAAAATTCAAACACCTTATGCATTTCGAAGGTATTAACACATACACCTTCTTCATCAGAGGTTACATTACTGATACATTGTATCAACCGCATTTAAAAAGCCGGGTGTAGACACGCCCACAAGCCTCTATGCACAATCCAATTGGATACCTCTGGATCTGTCTTGTTTATAGCGCTGCAAAATCTGTTGGAGCTCTACAAATAACTGATAATTATAATAATAATAATCTGTCACTCTTACAACGTCACAGAGGTAAGCGGTTTTGATACGTTCTCCCACAAGTATACCAAGATATCAAGTGTATTACACACTGTATACACTTGTGAATTACAACAATATCAACTCTATTACAAACGAAATACACCTGTGAATTACCAAAATATCATCTTTATTACACACTGAATACACCTGTGAATTACAACAATATCATCTGTATTACACAGACTTTTAATTGCGTAAATTTGCACTTTATGCATTAGTTTTACAACTATATAATATATGACAGTATAGTAAACATATGATTACACATAGTTATGACCCCCAAAGACAATATTGCAGTCAAAGTTCGCATTGCACAGTCACCTTCATGAAATAAAACATTTACAAATTTTCATGAAACTTCAGCAAATTGTAGAGGTCTATGGTGAGCATTACTGTGTGCAATATCAAAGCAATACATTACACAGTGTGGACCCCATTTTGTTTCTTATGAGCCGTTTTTAAAAACTACAAAAATGTTCTTCTCTGAAACCGCTTATGAGACAGATGTGAAACTTGGTTTATAGAGTTATCTTATGACCTATATTTAGATTTGTTCAAGATAAGTCAATTGGTCATGTGGTTTGGCAGCCATTTTGAATTGTTCAAAAATGCTTAACAATATTTTTAAAACAATAATAAAACAAAAACCGTTTTACAAAAATGCTTTATTTTTGCCATGTTTATTGACATCTATGGTGAGAACTATTGTGCATAATATGGAGGCTGTATATCATATAATCTGGCAGCCATTTTGTTTTACGCAAAAATATATAAAATCTATTTTCTCTGCAACCGCTTATGTTAGAACTGTGAAACTATCTGTATAACCTTATATTGTGACCTAGAGTAACAGTTGTTCATGCTGAAGGAATTGGTCACAAGCTGTGGCAACCATATTGGTTTACGTAAAAATGTCAAAAATGTGTTTTCTTTGCAACCACTTTTGTTCAAATGCTTATAATAACCACAGCATAACTCAAAAACTCATTAAACGTGGCACAATGTTAAAGATCTATGCTGTGCATAATCCTATGCAATATAAATCTCATAGGTCACAAGATCTAGCAGCCATATTTTTTTTTTGCGACAAATTTTGACAAACGCTTGAAAATCTTCTTCTCCAGAACCGCTTATGTTACAGTTGTGAATCTTGCTGTGTGTACTGCTGTACTGACCTAGAATAAAGTTTGTTCAAGAGAAGTGATTTAGTCACATGATCTAGCTGCCATTTTGAAATGTGCAAAAATCTTTAAACATCTTCTCTGAATATTGTGCTTAGCTTAGCTGCTGTATGCCATTGCAAAGGTGATGCACTTAGCCACCTCTATTGCTGCTTGCAGCTATATTTTTATTTGTATTTAAAGGGATAGGAAAGTCAAAATTAAACTTGCATGATTAAGATAGAGCATGTCATTTTAAGACACTTTTAAATTCACTTCTATTTTCAAATGTGCTTTTGTTAAAAAATGAATACACACATATCATACACTATTGGGAGCTGCTGCTAATTGGTGCCTGCACACATTTGTCTCTTGTGATTGGCTAAATAGATATTTTCAGCTTCCTGTCAGTAGTGCAATGCTGTCCCTTCAGCAATGGATAACAAGAGAATGAAGAAAATTGGATAATCAAATTATATTGGAAAGTTGTTTAAAATTGTATTTTCTATCTGAATCACAAAAGAAAATGTTGGGGTTTACTATCCCTTTAATACACACTGTATAGAACTTTTATTGTTATTTTGTAATTAGTTGCATATGTGACTTGAACGCTTCTAATGGATTGGAAGACCTAGAAAAGGAAGTTAAAAGAACACAAAGCAAGTTCACAAATTTTTCACATGGCAAAGTCTAAAAAAATTGGAAACGAGGCCGAGGAACTAATTCACAACCTTAATTTGTATAGCTTGGAGGAAATTATTGTTAATTAAAAAAAAACTGTTGCTTGTTGCATGCAAATAATTTTTTCAAAGGATTCAAGTATAGATTTTATTTGCAAAGGGAATTATTGACCCAGTCTTCATTGTTTCCAGTACAAGCAACATTACTGCATTGTATTCTTCAACGGAGCTACTGGAGCAAGCTGGTCACCACCTTTTCTGAGAGGGCATTTGATGAATCTGTATGTTTCTTAGGAAACTTTGAACCAACAGGCTAATTAAATTGACTCTTGATAAAAGCAGTGTATTATTGACAGCAGCACTCCTGTATGTGTGAAGGTCAGTTATAGCTCTGTAGATTCCTGCCTGGAATGTAAACTTCTAAATCTCCGTATCCATGGAATATATTACTGGTTGTAAAATGCCTCTGTGGTTTCTATTCTGCCATACACCAAGACACAGAACTCGTGGTTTCATAGGAATTCATGTTTACACTGTTATGCGCTAGATTTCAGAGAAGATATTGTCACAAAAAAAGAGTTAACACAAAACTAAATAATCTGCAATTTAAAATGTCACCTAATTTAATTTTCATTTCATCCAAAGTGGAAAATATTTAATATTTGATTTAAGTCTTTAGATGCCCCCTACATACAAGTATTTCTTTTCTTTGACCACATATTGTAAACAACTTTCATAGGGCTAGATTACGAGTGGAGTGGTAGTTTACGATCGCGTTCGTGCATTAAAGCCGCTAGAATGTTTGCTTTTTTTTGCACTCGTATTGTGACTTGAAAATAAAAGTTTGTGCTCTTGAGAAGTTGTTAATGCAAAATCACATTCTCCTCAATGGAGACGAAACAGTTGAAAAAAACCTAACACACATAAGTCACACAAAAACAATTGTGGTTATTTAAAAGTGCAATATAAGAAGATAATATTGCATATTTCATAATCCAATGTTCCGCACATAGCATAATATTTTATATTTATTATTTAAAAGGTATTTAAATATATATCTGATGGATTTTGCATAACCTGTCCGCCTGCTCTGAGTCCACGGGCAGAAATTGCCAGAAATCAACCTGATCAAATACGATCGGGTTGATTGACACCCCTTGCTAGCGGCCAATTGACCACAAATCTGCAGGGGGCGGCATTGCACCAGCAGTTCACAAGAACTGCTGGTGAAATGATAAATACAGAGAGTGTATGCTGTTGGCATTTATTGATGTGCAGCGGACATGATCCACTATATCGGATCATGTCCGCTCGCACAATCATAAATATGCCCCAGAGCATACAAATTTTAGCAACTTTCCAATTTACTTCTATTATCTATTTTGCTTTGTTCTTTTTGTATCCTTTATTGAAAAAATACATAGGTAGGCTCAAGAGCAAGGAGCTGCTCATATATGCCTGTTTTCATTGGCTTGAAGAAGTGTTCAGCTAGCTCCCAGTAGTGCATTGCCGCTCCTTCAATAAAGGGTAACAAAATAAAGGAAAATTGATAATAAAAGTAAATTGTATAGTTGTTGAAAATTGTATGCTGTATCTGAATCTTTAAAGAAACATTTTGGGTTTTATGTACTTTTAACACTGTGGGGCCGATTTATCAATGTCTGGCGGATCATGTAGCGGATCATGTCCGCCAGACATCACTAAATGTCTACAGCATACGCTGTCAGCATTTAACATTGCACAAGCAGTTCTACTGAACTGCTTGTGCAATGCCACCCCTGCAGATTTGCAGCCAATTAGCTCCTAGCATTGGGTGTCAATCAACCCGATCGTACACGATCGTGCGAATTGCTGTCCCCAGCCTCAGAGGAGGCGTATGATTTATGGAGCAGCAGTCTTACGATTAAAACCATTCGGGTCATGATAAATCGGCCCCTTAGAATTGACTTTGCCAGTTCATGTACTTTTCTGTCCCTTTAAATAATTACCATTTTCACTGACCACATAAACATTTGAAAAAAGGGTCTCTACATGTAACCACCCAATATCTGGGGCATCGTGTGAACCATGATTTGAAATCTGACCCTCTACATTTCTCATAATAAAAGATCTAGTGTCTTCGTTTATTATTAGAAGAGAGGGTGGCACAATTTGTTTACCCAATCTATTTTTCTAAAATTAGTGTCTACTGTAAATGTTCTACAATTTAAAATGGCCCTCTATTAAATGCTAGAAAGACAAATGACCGTTACTTAAACGAATTTTGATTTTGAATCATGGCAGATTAGAAAGCAAATGTAATTGCTGGAACAAGTTTTAAAATGTAAGTATTGCAGACTCTGAAAGTCTCTCTCACCCAACATAAAAGTACTATTGTACTTCAGGCAATAGCAATTAAAAGGCTGCAGTGAAGCTTATTACT
The DNA here is from genome assembly GCF_027579735.1 of Bombina bombina. Lineage (NCBI taxonomy): Eukaryota > Metazoa > Chordata > Amphibia > Anura > Bombinatoridae > Bombina > Bombina bombina. The sequence continues at coordinate 423,887,126 of NC_069501.1, read as the reverse complement.
TAAAATTCATGAAAGGTTACTGCCTTTGTAAAGGAAGTATTAGCTGCCAATCGAGTTGATATCCAGTAAGTAAGTCTAACTCAGCCTGCATAATGCATCTTCTAAGACTGTTCCCACATGCAACTTAGCATATATTAGCAGTGGAAGTGATCATGGAAAATGAAACAATATGAAACCACAGCTCCATTATAATCAGTGTGGTAATTATATTACCCTTTAATGCAGTTATGATTTAGCTTAGTTATTTTCTTTAAGCTCTTATCTTCTAAAGCATAATAGTTGCTTTTAGAAAGTATTATGTACACTTCATAGCAATTTGTTTAGTGAATTGTTGTTGCCATGATACTTTTTTTGTAAAATAAGAAGGCAAAAGGGAAGTTTTTTTTCCATTAACTCCTGTGCTTCTAGAATTAAGCAATGCTTTCAGGTTATTACACATAGAAAAGGGTTAAAGGGACATTTAATTCAATGTGTAATTTTTCATAAAGGGCCAGGTTATGAATGGAGCGCAAGCGTTTGTACACGAGCGATAATCAGTTTATTGCTGGTGTTTGCGCTTGTTGGCTTTAACGATAGCATTGCGAGTTAAAAGTAAACGTGATTGCTTAATTGAAATGTTTGACGTCCAAAGTTATTAAAGAAAGAAACCTTTTTTTAATTTGTGTTACAAAGAACTGTTAACTTTGGTTACATCGATGGCACGATTAAGATAAGTTATGATTACGTTCTAAATTAAGTGAATTTAAACCAAGTAGTTCATATTTCTAAGCAATAGCAGCCATTTTTCCATGTAGCAGACATGTGGAACTTCTCTCTTCATTTAATAAAGATAATTAATGAAAATTGTAGTATATTTCTTAATATTTTCTGTATGGTACAGTGGGGCAAAATAGTATTTAGTCAGTCACCAATTGTGCAAGTTCTCCCACTTAAGAAGGTGAGAGAGGCCTGTAATTTTCATCATAGGTATACCTCAACTATGAGAGACAAAATGTGGAAACAAATCCAGACAATCACATTGTCTGATTTGGAAAGAATTTATTTACAAATTATGGTGGAAAGTAAGTATTTGGTCAATATCAAAAGTTCATCTCAATACTTTGTTATATATCCTTTGTTGGCAATGACAGAGGTCAAATGTTTTCTTTAAGTCTTCATTAGGTTGTCACACACTGTTGCTGGTATTTTGGCCCATTCTTGCATGCAGATCTCCTCTAGAGCAGTGATGTTTTGGGGCTGTCGTTGGGCAACACAGACTTTCAACTCCCTCCAAAGGTTTTCTATGGGGTTGAAATCTGGAGACTGGCTAGGCCACACCAGGACCTTGAAATGCTTCTTACAAAGCCACTCCTTCGTTGCCCGGGCGGTGTGTTTGGGATCATTGTCATGCTGAAAGACCCAGCCACGTTTCATCTTCAATGCCCTTGCTGATGGAAGGAGGTTTGCACTCAAAATACATGGCCCCATTCATTCTTTCATGTACACAGATCAGTTGTCCTGTTCCCTTTGCAGAGAAACAGCCCCAAAGCATGATGTTGCCACCCCCATGCTTCAAAGTAGATATGGTGTTCTTCGGTTGCAACTCAACATTCTCTCTCCTCCAAACATGACGAGTTGTGTTTCTACCAAACAGTTCTACTTTGGTTTCATCTGACCATATTATATTCTCCCAATTCGCTTCTGGATCATCCAAATGCTCTCTAGCATACTTCAGATGGGCCCGGACATGTACTGGCTTAAGCAGGGGGACACGTCTGGCACTGCAGGATCTGAGTCCCTGGTGGCGTAGTGTGTTACTGATGGTAGCCTTTGTTACGTTGGTCCCAGCTCTCTGCAGGTCATTCACTAGGTCCCCCCATGTGGTTCTGGGATGTTTGCTCAATGTTCTTGTGATCATTTTGACCCCACGGGGTGAGATCTTGCGTGGAGCCCCAGATCAAGGGAGATTATCAGTGGTCTTGTATGTCTTCCATTTTCTAATTATTGCTCCCACAGTTGATTTCTTCACACTAAGCTGCTTGCCTATTGCAGATTCAGTCTTCCCAGCCTGTTGCAGGTCTACAATTTTGTTTCTGGTGTCCTTTGACAGCTCTTTGGTCTTCACCATAGTGGAGTTTGGATTGTGACTGTTTGAGGTTGTGGACAGGTGTCTTTTATACTGATAACAAGTTCAAACAGGTGCCATTAATACAGGTAATGAGTGGAGGACAGAGGAACCTCTTAAAGAAGAAGATACAGGTCTGTGAGAGCCAGAAATCTTGCTTGTTTGTAGGTGACCAAATACTTATTTTCCACCATAATATGCAAATAAATTCTTTCCAAATCAGACAATGTGATTGTCTGGATTTGTTTCCACATTTTGTCTCTCATAGTTGAGGTATCCCTATGATGAAAATTATAGGCCTCTCTCATCTTCTTAAGTGGGAGAACTTGCACAATTGGTGGCTGACTAAATACTTTTTTGCCCCACTGTATGTAAACTGCATGTGTTTTCAACTCTAAAATATTAAAGGGCCACTAAACCCAAAATCTTTTTTTCATGATTCAGATAGAGAATACAAATGTAAACAACATTACAATTTACTTCTATTATTTATTTTGCTTCATTTTTTAGATATCCTTAGTTGAAGAAAAAGCAATGCACATGGGTGAGCCAATCACACGAGGCTTCTATGTGCAGCAACCAATCAGCAGCTACTGAGCATATCTAGATATGCTTTTCAGCAAAGAATATCAAGAGAATAAAACAAATTAGATAATAGAAGTAAATTAGAAAGATGTTTAAAAATGCATTCTCTTTCTAAATCATGAAAGAAAAAAATGTGGGTTTAATGTCCCTTTAAGATCCAGACTACGAGTGACACACTAAAAGTTAAGTGCAAGCGATATCAAGTTTATCACTGCTGTTTGCATGCTTCGGAT